>NW_027137454.1:13893-42733 GCF_001889945.1 Aspergillus brasiliensis CBS 101740 | reverse complement strand
GTCAGCCTTCTACGGAACAATATATTGGATGCGGTAATAGCTGACGGGAATATCATATTGGTATAATAGGTAGGTCAGCCTTCTACGGAACAATATATTGGATGCGGTAATAGCTGACGGGGATATAATATTGGTATAGATGGTAAGTCAGCCTTCTCAGAAAGAGTATCTTGGATGCGGTAATAGCTGACGGGGATATGATATTGGTCTAGGATGTAAGTCAGGCCCGTCTTAAAGGAAGTCATGACTGCTATGGCTGTCCTCTGTCCCTTTCTTTGTTGTTAATTATAACGTCAGGATCGATGGTCGTGCAAAACTAATACACAAATCACGGACCTCATTGCTGGTTGTAAGAATAAATTCATCCTCGAGACACGCATGCTGCTCGGCTATCCAAAAACCGCTTTCAGAGTATGTGTATGTTCAATACTTCGAAACCGAAATATTCTGACTTAATGCAAGCAATATTTCCGTTCTAAACACGATTCTGAACCTATTAGCCATTACTTGGTTCACCGAGCCATAGACGATGCATATATTAGCATAGACCGACGTCAGCCGTCCACTTTCCATATCTCCAGCTACTCAGGTAACCAGGCCCTTTCCTTTGGTACTCTCATCTCTTATTAAAACAAACTTATGAGCAGATCTGCGAAAGGAATACAAAGAATCAGGATATACCCATCGTTTGCCGATTATCAATCGCTTTGATGTGCTTCGTCAGTGGGTTGGGCTGTGTGACAAGCAGCATTCATGCATGCAGGAAAGGCGTCAGGTCGTGCCAAAGCGCGTTATTTTCGTTGGAACAGATTATTCAGATCAGCTGCAACTCCAGGAGTCCGCACACATAACACAGCCATTTGACTATATAACGCTATCGCATTGTTGGGGCAAGCCGACCGATGAGGAGATGGAGCAATTCCGTACCACACCTCGGAACTACCAGAAACGACTAGAGGGGTTCAGCTATCACAGCCTTCCAAAAGTTTTCCAGGATGCTATTACAGTGACCCGAGAATTGAACAAGCAGTATCTTTGGATTGATGCTCTCTGCATCATTCAAGGTGACCAGAAAGACTGGGAGGAGGAAGGTGCAAGGATGGACAAAGTATTTGCCTCTGCATACTGCACGATCGCGTCAAGTTCAGCATCCGGTTGGAATGATGGCTTCCTCAATCGCACTCAGGATTTCTGTCAATCGGAGGTAGTCAATTCCGATCAAAAGATCGTTGATGACTTTTGTAAGCTTGTTGATGAAGGCGAACTGCATAAACGGGCCTGGGTGTTGCAAGAAAGAGCGCTTTCTCGCCGAACTATCTATTTCACTGCACAACAGACATACTGGGAATGTGGAAGGGGAGTTCGTTGCGAGAATTTTACCACATTAGGATGGTAAGTCTGCTTCCCTAAAGTCAGAGAAATATCGGTTGACCTACTAATTATGTTAGTCCCCTTACTAGATTATATCTACTTGACCCACAATTTCCTGAGCGGCTCCTACTCGCAGGTTATAAATCGGCAGCCTTATTTCTCCAAGAGCTTATCACGGATTACTCTCGTCGTGATCTTACCTTTCCGGAAAAGGATAAGGTAGTTGCATTTTCCGGCATAGCTGAACGTATTAAGGAAGCTCTAGCTACTGAAGTCAGATACGGTGTCTTCCGTTGCTTTCTTCCTCGGCTCCTCTTGTGGAAGCGGGCTGGAATGGGAAATGATCAAATTTTTTACGACGATGATCGTGTGCCGTCGTGGTCTTGGATGCTTTATAATGGTAAAATTGACTTTCTGACACAATCGGATCTTCAAGTTCCAAGGCACCAAAGCCTAAGCTTTGACAACTCCGAGCGCGGCATCAATATCGAAGTTCGACAACTTGAAGATTGTTATATGCGAGAAAGGGATGGAGAGCATATAATATTCACCAAGACAAAGAAGGTCGAAGTTACAACGGAAGTCGAAGTTATGAAGGAAGTCGAAGTCGGCATCCTACATTTCGACATGGGTTCGGCGGCCGAGGTTGAGTCTCGAAACTGTGTCGTCATCGCAATGAGTCAAGATGACGATAAGGATGACCCTAACAAGGAATACTATATACTTGCCGTACAAAGAACGTCGGGAGAGGAAGAGTATGAAAGGCTGGGAGTTGGGCGAGTGCGAGCAAGCTACGTCTCGAAAGGAAGTACTTCTGGGAAGCTTCTGTGACCTGGCCGTTTCTCTCTTTTCCCTGTCATTGGATAAAAGCAGCACGATAGTATGATGACTCTTTTATTGCTCAAGTTGAACAAACCGAAGTGGGATTTAGACGAAGCTTCCTGGTCTTTAGCATATAGTTAGACAAAAGGCAGGCTATCAAAGGTATTTCGGGTTAGTACTGTATCTCATTCTGCTTGCCATGCCGTCATGAAGACCCCGCTTGCTTTGGGGTAAATCAACGGTTGGGGTCTCTCGTACATAACAATAAGAGCACGGTATAATCGAATAATTCCTGTTTCAGTTCGCCGTCTTTTGTAATTTCCGTGCAGATGAGGCCTGGTCGTATGCTCATTCGCGATTCTTCTCTTGTTGAACTGTCTCTTTGGACCCACTAGTCGAGGAAAACGCCCCGCTTACGCTGCTACTTGGAGGCCAATTACGTCCCGTAGAAACCGCCATTCTGTCTAGGTAGGGATTGGGGAAAAAAGAGTGAGCGTCAAGGGGTAGGCATGGTGCTTTTGCAAACTACTGTATGAATCGGCCGGTGGCGTAGTGGTAAGTGCTCCGAGGTGTGACGGCAGGTGACGTCCCAGGGTTATATGATCTCTATTTGTTTGTCTTGTTTGCTTGTATCGCGTCGCTCGCTTATTTTTGTATGATTGCATGTTCCCCTCTGAGCTTCTTCCTTTCCTTCCTCACGTTAGAAATTCTCGTTACATAGCACTAAATATGATTGTTTGAATGGCTTCAACATAATTTCTAACGTCATTTTATCCTCCATTCCCTAAGTTGATGCTGTACGCAGCCGGCTAGCTAGCTTGGTAGCTAATATCACCCCTTACGCGTGCTTGGCGACGCTAAACACGGCCAAGACGGAATGACTTGACTGAAACTGAAACTAGAACGATCAGCAAGAACGCTCACAATGGCCAGAGAGAGCTATATTGAATCAGCACCGCGTGCTGCAAACCCTCAATGACGCCTGACAACCCTGCTGGGAGGAGAGCCTGATGGCTAGGGAGATATTATTTGTGACCAGTTCCATGAGCTGTATACGAAGGATTTAAATAAAACCTTCGACATGATCCTTCGTATTATGGGTGAAGTGGAGATAGAGATGCATGAGGCCATCTGCCAGCGGGACGAGCTTAGTGACACCTGTGATGAATTGACATGTGAATGTGACCTGTACGCTGTCCAGCTTGCCTGGAACAACACCCGGGGCAGTCTAGCAGCTGAGGTTTCTGAATCTAAGAAGTTAATGAAGATCCCTGACCCACCCTTGTTTGGTGATGGCAAGACTATCAGCTTTGAAGACTGGCTCCTTGCAATGCAGCAGAAGCTGGAAGTAAACGCTGACCATCTAAGTATAGCTGCTATCCGACGAGTCTATGTAACCAGCCGCTGCGAGGGCGATGCTAGAAAATATCTACTGCCTCGACTCCGCCCTGAGGCTCCAAATCTGTACGCGGACGCAACCGACATGCTTGAATATTTGAAAGTCATTTTTACTGATCTAAACAAGTCTCGCAATGCTCGCCGACAATACCAGGAGCTCAAAATGGTGGTTGGTGATAAGTTTTACAGCTTTGTGTCTATGTTCTGCTACCTCGCAGTGGAGGCGGGTATTGCTGAAGTCTATTAGAAGGAGGACCTCTACCAGCGCCTCCTGCTAAAGCTATAGGAGCTGACTATGTCCCGTTTCAACGATGATGATGTGACATTCGAGTAATATGTTGAGGAGTGCGCCCGATCGTCAGACCTAATTGATAATATAATGAAGTGTTGTAGTAAGATGAGCACCCCGAACTGCTAGCTGTCTATATTGACTACTGCTACTACTACGACGGCAACCTCCTCAACCCTGGCTAAGACTCCCTGAAACGCCAGCCGCGCCACCAGTATGGAGCTGGAGGAACGCATCTGTATGATAGCCAAAGGACGCTGCTTTGTTTGCCAGGAATAGGGATATCTAGCGTGGGACTGCCCAAAGAAGAATACAGGCCAAGTTAAGCTACTAGAGACAGTGGAGGAAGGTGACTTGGTAAAAGATAATATTTAGGAGAAGTCTCCTTCCTAGGCGAAATGAGTATCAGCATCAGATTACTGGATTTATGAAATCTGCTAGGCCAAGAGAATGAAAGCTTTACTATTGAAACTCTAATATTAAATAATGGACTAGCAGTATCCGCATGTACCCTTGCTGACACTGGAGCTAATGCCTACGCCTGTATAAATACTGACTTCGCTATCCAGATAGCCTGATAATTCTGAATTAATACAATTCTCCTTGAGACCAACTATACTGTTACAGGTTTTGATGGCAAGGCAATAGCATCCCTAACCCATGCTATTCAATTTATGCTCACGGTTGATGGACGCCAGTTCCGCAGTGTACTGTTTCTAATACTTGAACTAGGCCGCCACGATATCATTTTAGGATGAATGTGGTTTGTAAAGTAAGGGGTCTTACTAGATGCTAGTAGAGTAAGCTAGTATGGCCTAACTGCCTCTTCCTGTAAGATGAAGTCAAAGCTGGTCTTTTTTAATGAATCCTCTGGGATACCCTATTACTGTGCCTGATTGATCGGAGTCACCAGTAGGATGCTACCTGGTGAGACTACAACCTCCAGAGGATAATTAATACTCTATCATGAATATCCTCCCCTGAAGCGGAGCCAGAAGTGCCCTGAATCCACTAGAGTGCTCCGCAGGAGGCCCTGGCAAAGATGTACTGAAATCTGGCAGATCAGAGCTTCCAACATTGAGTCCCTAGAGCCCCCTGGACCCCTTAAGGAAGAGACACCCTTAATAAAGTTGAGATAGTCCTTATTGGAGTTGCCGCTTTCCATAGGCATCTTTGAAACCCTGAGTCAGAGACATTCATCATGTCCCTGAGCGCGATTGAGAAGGCTATTGCAGAGAAGACAGAGCCCTAAAATAAAGTATCTAAACTAACTGAAGAAGAAGAGATAAAGCAGACTCTCCCTAAGTGCTATTATGATTTGGTAGATGTCTTCTCTAAAAAAGAGTCAGATACCTTGCCTGCTTCCTGATCCTATGACTACTGTATCTGACTTGAGGGGGATAACCTGCTGGGAATAGCCCCCCTTTATAAGATGATTCTAGAAGAACTTGAAGCCGCCCGCGACTACATTATTGAGAATCTGAGAAAAGGGTTTATTATACCTAGTACCGCCCCGTTTGCCTCTCCCATCCTAATGGTAAGGAAGCCTGGAGGAGGGCTATGTCTATGTGTTGACTATTGGAAGCTCAATGCCCTGACCCGCAAGGATCCCTATCCCATTCCTTTAATTGATGAAATGATGGATCGCCTTAAGAATGTAAAGATATTTATAAAGCTCAACATCTGCTAAGGCTTCCACTGTATCCGCATGGACCCTGAATCTGAGGACTTAACTACTTTCCGAACCCGCTATGGAACCTTTAAGTATTGGGTACTACCATTCGGGCTTACTAACGGACCGGCAGCCTTCCAGCGTCTCATTAATGAGGTCCTTATGGAATTTTTGGACAAGTTCGTTACAGCATACATAGATGACGTGCTGATCTACAGTGAAAATAAAGCAGAACATGAGCTTTATATTCGCCAGGTCCTTGAGCGCCTTCGAGCAGCTGGACTCCAAGCAGCAATCTATAAGTGCGAGTTCCATGTGACAAAAACTATCGGCTACTAGGAATGAGTTGCTCGAGATACGTGACCAGAGGAAGAAACGTGGAGCCAGAGGGAGGATGGTAAGGTGGCCTCAGATTATGTGACCACCACCATTCACACACCCCCCTGGGCACGAGACCCTGAGGCATTGTAATATCATTTTTGACTATCTAAGTAGTGAGCTATGATACATATCTTATCTCTAAGCTTGCTTGGTAAGGCGGATTATGCGGCAGAATTCCTGATGGTTAGTAGCGTCAAGCGGTTTGGTCAGTCCGTCTGCAGGATTCTCTGTGCTATCTATATGTGTAAGCTTCAGTAAGCCCTCTTTGTAGCAATCTCTAATAAATAGCAAGCGATTATTAATCCATTGATTGTTTAGGGCAAAGGTCGGACTCTCTATAAGTGTTTTTGTATTGGCTGAATCAGTAAAAACTGGAATTATGTCTGGGATAGTAAGGCTGAGTGCTTGTGTGAGCTTCTTAATCTAAAGAGCTTCTTTGATAGCTTTATTAAGTGTAATATACTCTGCCAGAGTTGATGAACTTGTAATAATTGTCTGCTTCTTACTACTCCAGGATACTGGGGAACCCGTGTAGAAGATCATGTAGGATTCTGTAGACTTTCCATCTGCATGGTCCTGGAAAGTAGTATTAATATAGATTTCTAGTGTTGCTTTATGGTCTTGGGCGAGTGTTAGAGTAAAGTGATTGTTCACTAAGTAGTGTAGGAGGTTCTTTGCTGCTGCAATATTAAATAATGAAGGTGTATGGCTTTGGTGCTGAAGACAGAAGACAGTATGTATAATATCTGGCTATGTCTGTATGCTTAGCCAATTTAATTAATCTAGTAACTGTGTATATTGTTTAACATCCTCCTGATTAAAACTCGGGTCCTCTGGGCGGTGGTTCCGATAGCCTGGATTCATGGGTATGTGTTGAGGTGAAGATTTATCTATTTGGTATGAAACTAGTAGGTCTTCTGTGTAGGAATGTTGATTAAGGGTTATTATTCCAGTTTGTTGATCTCTGGTTAGTGTGCTGCCTAGGAAGCGTGTTGGGGGTCCCAGATGTTTGACCTTGAAATGCTGAGACATATTATTGTAGATATTATTAATTTCTGTAGTAGTGTGGTCAGCAATGATGAAATCATCAATGTAAATGATAATGATTGTAGGTCCGCGGAGGTAGATGTATGGATCTTCTGTAATTAGCTTGAATTCTATTTTCTGGAGTTGCTGGTTGAGCTTCTTATCCTAGAGATGGCCTGCCTGTTGTAAACTATATAATGTCTGTTGAAGGAGGTAAATATAATCCGAGTTCTGTTTGAAACTTGTGGGTTGGTGCATGTAGATTTTTTGGTTATTAACTGCGCTATGTAGGAAGGTAGTTATGATATTAACTTGCTTCCATGCTAGCTTGTGGATAGCTATCGCGGTCAGTGCTATTTTGACTGATGATTCAGAGGTAACTGGGGCATGTGTTGTATTAAAGTCCTTTTCTGGCTTCTGGTGATTTCCGCATATGATCTATTGTGCTTTAAAGTGAATGATGTAGCTATCAGCATCCTCCTTCAGGGCATAAACCCACTTGCTAGGGAGTATGTGGGTACCCTGTTGTTTTATAGGAGGGGGAACTATCTTGTAGATTTTTATGTTAAGTAGGTTCTGGATTTCTGCAGCCATGGCCTTGTGCTAGAGGTCTGTGTGGGGTGATTTTATTGCTGTTTTATAGGATAGGGGGATCATGATATCAGTGACTTTTAATCCTGGTTCAATGGCTAGGTATGCCTGACTATCTTTGTACCATTTTGGGGGGACCTCTTTTGTTGTTTGTGATGACACGCGTCGTTGTGTTTCTTCAGTGGGACCCTGGGGTTTATTATGTACTGGTTTCTGGCTTGCTGTAGGGGGTGTGGGAGCTTGGCTTGGGGCTTAACTCTCTGTATGTGTTGGTAGGGTTGCTTGGGGTGTTGGGGTATGTAGAGAGTCAGGTACTGTAGGTTGCTATCTAGAGTGTTCTAGACCTTTGTTTGATGGAATAGTGACTTGTTTACTAAATAAATGATTCTATCTTTCCTGTCTCTGCAGGGGCTCTGGTACCAAGTGTAGGAATTGGCTGAATCTCAGCAGTGCTGGTTGGGGGTATTGGTCTTGTTTATGTAGAGCCTGTGGTACTGGAAATAGGTAGGATTGGGTAGGTGTTCTAGCTGGTTCTAATGGTTTACCTGGGGGTGTTGTTGTTGTAGGTTCAGGATGATCAATATCCATTGGTTCAGGGCCGTCTATTTCTATGGGATTATTTAGGATGTTTGATAGAGGTGCTAGAGGCTCTGGCTGACCCTATTGAGGTAAGGGATGTGTAGTAATGGTTGGAGACTGGTCTTCTTATCTGATGTACTCCTGTATAGTTGATAGCCTGTGTCCCTCTGGTGGTTGTATTTGGGGTGTCCGGGGTGCAGCTGGTGTCCTTGGTGTTGGAGATAGGGTCTGCACTTGTTTCTGTATTGGTGATTCTGGCGCTGCTGGTGTGGCTGGTAGAGTCTGTGGAGTTGGGGCTCTTGGGACTGGAGCTGTAGGTGGGATTTGTGGTCTAGTATTCTTCTATTCATCTTGTTGTGTAGATGAATGGTAGTAGTAGGTCCTATTATCTATAGGCTGTATAGGCTTTAGGGCACCTTCTGTAGGGATAGCCTGGTCTGGTTTATTCTTATTGTCCTTGTATGTTCTTGATTTAACAAACTTCATGTCCTGGGAATGATAGATTTGGTTATTCTCTGGGACCTAGACCTTGAAAATATGACTATAATTACTTTTATATCCAACTAAGTACCTAATGTTTGCATGGTCTGCTATCTTCATGGATTGGACCTGGTCGGCTTGTGGTATATGAATATAGGTATGGTATCTGTACACCTGTAGGTAGTTAAGAGGGGGCTTTAGATTAGGGATTCTATAGAATTTATACTATTTTTGAACTGGGGACTTCCCGCTTGAGTTATTAGCATGAGAGAATTGGTTGATTATTATATTTGTAGTTTCTACTGTAAATGGCCAGAGCTCATGCGGCAAGCTAGTATCTATAATTATGGCACGGGCAGTCTGGTTGATGTAGCCACCATATCGTTTGGAGGGGCCATTGGCTTCTGGGGTATGAGGTGGAGTAATAGTGACTTGAATGTTTTCCTGTTCAGCCTATTTCTTAAAACCTTGGAACTCTCTGTCTTCATTAACTCTCTAACTCTGTATATTGTGTCCTGTCACATTCTTATATTGTCTGTTGAAGTTGATAAGATTTTGTGTTGTATTAGACTTTAGTCGGAGAAATCTGACTTCCGATCGTTGGGTTGCAGGATTGACCATGATAAGTGTGTAGAGATATCTATTATAGTCTATTGGCTTTATGGTTTGTAGGTCTGCAGTCTATAGGTCTGTTGGGTTAGCTGAGGTAGTAATTGGGGTTTGGGAGATCTGGTGTTTAGACTTAGTTTAAAAGCATGTATTGTAATTAAAGCTTGAGGATCCTTCTGTTTAAATCTTTTTATGTGTTGTAACTGTTGCTTTTAGTCTGGGAGTTTCTGTATGTTTTAATTGCCTATGTAGTAGGTATGGGTCTACTTTGATTGTTGTAGCTTGAATATCTGTGTCCCTAATAGTTCTGATAAAAGGAACATTGTACTTTATGTTAAAGTAGGCAATAATCTTGTGTGTAGCAATCTCTTGGATTGTCTGGTCTGGGTATAGCCAGTATCTATATGTCTCCTTAATCTGGCCCTGGCTCAGGATGCTAAACTGCATGTCTGGATTATAGTATGCTTGGTCTTTGATCACTGTAACTTGGCTATGTCTAGTATTAAGCTTAACTAGAATCATGCTAATCCTAGTAGCCTGCCCTTGTCTAGTATGAGAGGTCTTATACCTGTATGGCTTCTTATCAGGGTGGAAGTCTTGATAATTAATAAATTGGGTGAGGTCTGGAGTTATATATTAACTGGCTCCAGTATCCCACAGCTATTCAGACTTTATAGTTGACCTGGATGTGTTAATTGCCATGCCAGAGAATTGGAAGGAATTATTGTAGTTGATAGTGATATTGGATTGAGCCAGTAACTCTGGATGGGGAGGCTGATTATTTGCTCTAGCTGTTGGAAGGTTTGGGGTGGTTGTGGTTTGGGTTTGGTTTGTCTGTTGACTATATTGGTAAGCAAAGATTTCTAATTGGGGGTGCCATTTCTTTTATTATTTGGCTGGGACTAGGTACGCGCATGTAGAGATATTATGTGGGTGTTGTATGTAGTAAGAACAGAGTCCCTCTGTATGTGTGGGTTGGAATGTAATTCATTGCTTGATCTATTTATCTCTATTCATCTCTGCAGGAGGCCAGCGTTTGTGATTTTTAGGAATATTTGTTGGTTTGTTGTTCTAATTTTGATTATTTGGCTTGTGATTACCCTGTTGCGTGGTATTTAGTGGACTTGTTATTGCGCTTGTAGAGATATTATCTGCCTCAGCTGCTGTTTTAGTTTTTTTAGAGGCCTTAACGCACAGTTCATAGAATTGGGTATCAGTGAACTTGTTGTTATTATAACTATCCAGTTGTTTCTTAATTATGTCACACCATCCCGGCATGTTGGCGCGTATGTTTGTAAGCAGTACTATTGTTGTAAAGTATGCTGGATAGCCATAAAGTAGTTATTGGGCAAGGTTGAAGGTTTCTCTGAAATTGTTAATGTATTGGGAAACACTTGAGTACTGGGCGCGTTGTATCTTATATAGCTTAGATGCTATTATCTTGTGTTTGTTGAATTCTTTGCCTAGGACTATCTTTTATATCTTATTAAATGTTTTATCCGCGTAGTAATTTCTTGTATTTTTGCTTTGGAGCTTTGTTGAGATGTCCTGTGAGATCTGATTAGTCAGCTAGGAGGAGATAAAAATACTCCAGTCTTTCTATAACTGATAGTTTGGGCTTGTGGCTATTGGTCGTGGTGTTGATATGTTGATTATGGGTGCACAGTACAGGACCCGCAGCTTGTTGTATATCTTAAATTGCTAGGCTTCGAAGTCTTCTTTTTCTGTTAGATGATCTCGCAGGTCTGGTAAGATGCTGGGTGGTGCTGTGGTCAGGTGCCTTCTATTCTGGTGTATTTGGTTCTGGATAGCGGGTGGCGCGTTTGCTTCTGCTGGCGGTAATGGGTTACCCCCAGTTGATGCCATTTTGTATTATTTTTGTTGGCTTGGATTGGTTTGGGAGTCTTTTGGTTCGTTCCAGATATGTCTTGGTGCTGGGTAGTTATCTAACTAATTAAAATCGGTTTAGATTTAGTAGTTCGCGATAAAAATCGATAAAAATCGATAAAAATCGATAAAAATTGATGAATTTTGATGAAATTTTGATGTATCTGGTTGACTTTTTCGAGCTTCTGGGCTCATAACCTATTGGCTACTAGGAATGAGTTGCTCGAGATACGTGACTAGAGGAAGAAACGTGGAGCCAGAGGGAGGATGGTAAGGTGGCCTCAGATCACGTGACCACCACCATTCACAAAAACTAGGTTTCTGGGCTTCATCATCACTACTACAGGCATCCATGTTGACCCTGTGAAGACCGCTGTGATCGCAGAATGGTAGCGCCCGACTACTGTCAAAGGAATCCAATCATTTCTGGGATTCTGCAACTTCTACCGGCGTTTTATAAGGAACTACTGTGAATGGTGGTGGTCACGTGATCTGAGGCCACCTTACCATCCTCCCTCTGGCTCCACGTTTCTTCCTCTGGTCACGTATCTCGAGCAACTCATTCCTAGTAGCCGATAAATAGTACCCAAACTTCCCCCTTATGACAAGGTGGCGAGGGAGAGAAACAATCACAGGCCTCAGCGAGGCTCCAAATTCGTCAGGAAAGAAATGGTTTACAGCCAAGACATGTATTTCGAGAGATAGTTTCAAAGTGGATACCTGCATATCGCTCCGGCGAGGGGACAGAGTATGAATACACGCACGCACACACAACCACACCGGCGGTCCTAGCTAGTCACATGACTGCCTACCGCCTTCCAGCCAAGTCGATGACCACTCTTGTCTATTCAACCAAGTCATATACAGGCAGCAGCACTGCATGGCTGCCTCCCTCAATTTCACTATGCTAATCAAGTAATACTTTGTCCGTTTCTAGCGTAAAGTCCCACTGTACGTTGTCCCGGTTCAAAGTGTCGAAATATTGTTTTGCTGACTTAGTGCCGTATTCACCAGTCGTAACTACCCTGCGGCGTCGCGTCCCGCGTCAATCTCGCGTTGTATCCCGTGTCGAAATCCTCGTTGAAAGTCGTCAAGTGTCATACTAGCTCGCTAGTTCTCGCTGTCAGTCATGTCGTTCCTGCGGCATATCGTCGTAACACCAAACGCGTATTAATGCCTGCCTGAATATTGTCTCCCTACCCGCTGCCTGCTTGCTGCCTCGCTTGCTGCCGCCTGTATAGCTCGTCCCCTAGAGCCCTCTAAATGCAACTTTGCTAGGAAGGTGGGAGCCCGTTCAACTAGGGTACGGGGAGCAGGCTCTGGGAGGATGGGCCCTAGTGCTTCTATCAAGCGTGCGAAATATAGGGAAATAGGTATAAATAGGTGTATGGCCTCACCTATGGAAGCTCTCCGCGGCTAGATACTGTAGGGGATTTGGCCTGGGTACAAGCTTCTCTGTGGGTGAAGTCAAGCTATTAAGATATATCAGCCTACCCGTGTAGAGTATAAAGTAAGCCTCTTATTATACATATCTTAGGGACAAGGCGTCTGCAGGGTCAAGCAATACAGCCAGATCTTAAGTAGCTATTTCAAGATCATATATCTATTTCCTTATATAAAATACATGATGTCTTCTATGTATGGTAATCAGTATATGGGGTACAGTCTCCGGGACTATCCTGTATGGATATAGATCAGGGTCAACTTAGTAGATATTATAGTGATACATTCTAAGTCTAATCTTCTCGGTTTATAGAGTCAGTCAATGATACTTCATTCAGTAGCCTCTTTGGGTTCGATGTCCGCGAACCCGTTGCCCGATACGCCTGGGTGAGTGGTGATCCAATAGTAGTATCGAATGTCGAAGACTTGCACCAATTTGTAGTGCAGCGAGTACTTCTGTTAGCAGATATTGGCCGGATGCCTGTCCTGGATGTATTAGTATCTTCAGGGCCCCTTGGTTGCCAAATCGGGGCGATCTACAGGGGTCGGTATGGTAAAGGCTATTTCTGCACGCGGAGGAGCCAGGTCCCTGGCTAGATCTAGGGCTCAGAGTAAGCCGGCTATCTCTGTAACCAGTACATTGAACTTAGTTTGTATGCCCAAGCACGCCTGCTGGGGGCCCAGGGTCACCGCAACCACGCCAATGTGACCGTCAATGCCGGAGCTATCTGTGTAGATCCGGATGACGCCGGGGGGTGATCAGCTCTTGTACATTATATTCAGTCATCAAGTGGTTCTTATCGCTGTCTATCTGCCACTGCGAAAGTTGCCACCACTGGAGTACAGGCTACAAGACGTGTGTCTCGAGCTTCCGTGGGTTAATATCGACTGTGAGAAGCAGCTTTTCTTCCGCAGCCTCCAGTAAGCCCTGCAGTAGAGGATTGGAGTGGTGGCAGCGACGTTCAAAGATTTGCGTACGCAGGAGTGTGGCAATACAGCTGTATATAATTCTTTCGGTTGAAGGGATCGGGTTTTAGGATGGGCTGTAGCCGATTGATTGCTTGATGTTTTGTAGCAAACTACATGATTTGATTGTATGATGATTATTGTTGATTGGGAAGAGAAGAGGGAGCTCCCTCCGCTAGGTGCTAGATACTATACTTGATGGTTGAACCATACTAACTAGGAAGGAGCGGATCATGTGACAAGTTCTATCCTCAGATAGACCTCGCCAAAACGCGGGTTGGGTTGGGTTTTCATTTTCTGAACCCGCCCACGGGTTACCCAGGCTGGGTTTCGGGGGTCCCCAACCCGCCCATGGGTTCTTGGCGGGTACCCGCGGGTTACCCAAGCTACCCAAAGTTTGTATAATTTCAGCATAACTTTAATTAGTCATTAATGTATTTTTGGTAATATAACAGTGTCATAGGTTACAACTTCCCTGTCCTCAGCAGAAGTCCTGTTCAGATATATATAATTATAAAGTGTCACTCTATAAATATTTGGTGTAGTTGACACGCACCCCAATTTCCAATAAATATAATGCTTAGACGGACTCAAGTTGATCTTATAGACTCTCCCCATCTATTAAGCTTTATTAGTATTAAGGACTATCTTATCCAACTGCCATATTCCCTAATAATTCTAGATAGGTTTTATGGATTTTTTAGGTCTAACTGGGGTTTGGGTACCCGCCCATACCCATTCATACAGTGATGCGGTCTGACGCGCCACTAATTCAATATGTCTAAAATCCATAGTGAGGAAAAAGAAAAAAAAAAAACTAAAGATATGAGATAAGAACCAGCTCATTATTCTCTAAAACTGAAAATCTTTTTCTAAGCTATCTATCTTCATTAAGTTAGGACAGCAAAAACCGCCAGCCATTTATCATGATCTTATCTAATTCTACTTCAGTAAAGCTTATATCCTTTCTATTTAGCTCTCTAATGCTAATTGAGGCGCCCTTAGATTCTATTCCTTCATCCAATTTTCTCTTCTTGGTATGTTGTGGCTCTATCATTCGAGCCTATCAATATTCTCAAGACCTTAGACATAGACTGACCTGGATTGAAGCCCTTTCTTAGTCCAAGACAGAGTTATATTTTCTCTCTAGGTGATCCTCCGACTAGCCTTAAGTGCATCGGTCCTAACTGCAAAAAGAAATGGATTCTATATGACACGAATTATGAGAGTGATTTTTTCTTATGGTGGTTATAGACCAAGTACGGGAGACAGCTGAATGGAAATGGCAGATCTAAGATTAGGTGGTCAATCGAGACGCGCTTTACTGATATTTAGAATTATTTTGATTAAGTAGTAGAGATACATACAGGTCGCCTAAAGGTTACCTGCAAGTCCTATCTAACCTTACTGGATCATCCACATCACAAGTCCCACGGCACAAGCGCTATGGGAAGACACCAGAAGTTAAATAGCTGCTGAAAAGGAAAAAAACAGATAGCCTAGCAGATATTTATTGAAGATTCCATCCAACAGCCTGCAGCAACTATAATAAGTAGGGTTTGGTTTACAAAAGATCAACTGGAAAAGCAGCTTTTAATGATTATAATAAGCCTGCGGCTCCCTTTCTAGGTGGTAGAGAATAGTGTATTCTAATAACTATTAAATCTGATCCACTCTGGTACTGATCGATTAGAGCTCCCGTCTGCGAAGACGCTTTGTCACCGCTTACATGATGCTGTGGTTGAATAACATACCTCCCAACTGAACGATTTACCTGAGGGCGCTAAAGTATCACTTACTTTAGATTATTGGACCAGCCCATTTCAGCAGGCATTTATAGCAATCACAGTCTACTTTATTGATAGTGATTGAAATTATTAAGAACTTCTTCTTGGCTTTGAGCCATTACATGGTCCCCATTCAGGGAGTAACCTGAGCGATATATTGCTGGACCTATTATGAGATTAACACCTCGTGGATCGAATCTTTACAGTGACCACAGATAATGTAACCAATAATAATACTTTGATTCAGGGCTTGCAGGATGTATTGCTTGCCACAGGTACAATCAACTCTTGTGACTCTATTATTCGTGTCCCTTATATGGTTTATGTTATCCAACTATGCCTCAAGTAACTCTTGGGGCATATCAAGGCAGCGCCTAAGAATAATGAAATTAGTATCTTATGGTCAGACTCTCAATCTAGCTTTCTAAAGGATTTAGCAGATTATGGGGATGTTGCCCATACACTTACAAAGGTTTGTCTCTATCTAGAAGTAAATTGAGTTGCACTGTAACTTTTATAGGTCTAGTCACTTGCAGTCTTTATTAATACCAGTCTTTAATGATGGGATGCCTTTATTGCTCTATAGTCTGTTCAAAACCAACTTTTCCCACTACAGGACGTATAAACACACTGGAACTCGACGTTCCTAATATTACAATGAGCGCGGAAACTACGAAACTGTTTTGATCAGTATTGCACAGATTACGATTATGTGCAGTTCAAGATTAGCGATGCTGAATGGTGGTAAATTAATTATTTTCTCTAATTAATAAAACCCTTCTTCCAGTTCACAATGGCCCTTATGAAAACACGGGATGTAACCATTTATAGCATTTTTCTAGTCTATAGAAAGCTCCTGGAGCATATTGAGAAGTCTACAAGAGCTTTGAGCAGGAAGACAACTCCGTGGAAAAGAGCTATACATGATACCTTACTTGTAGTTAAATAGAAATTGAGGGAATACTATGACAAGACTTACCAGGACTATAGATTTCTATATGCTATAGGGACAATGCTTGCCCCGCAGTACAAGCTCTCTACTTTTAGTAATATAGAATACTTGAAATGCTATAGTGAAACATTAAGAACCTACCAAAGTTACCTGAGGAAAGGCTTTTACCAATACTAATAGCAGATCCCAGATCTATCTTTCTATACCACAATACATCGTTCCCAGTAATAGACATCAGAGTTAGACCAGCTACTCATGTTGTATATCTCATTGCCGAATGATAGGAACCAGCTGGACGAGGTTGATTGGTATCTCCAAAAAGGTAAGGCCTTGGTCAGTGTATATTTTACTTTTAAGTAGTAATTGACCTTCTAAGGGATTGTGCCGCTTCCGCCCCGGGCGTACTGGAAGGAACATGAATATAAATTCCCTGTTCTTTTATGTTTAGCGCACGACCTGCTCGCCGTGCCAGCCACCAGTGCAGGAGTTGAACACCTCTTCAATAGTGCTAGAAATATCTACCACTATCGCCGAGGATCTCTCCACGAAAAGACCATCCAGGACCTGATGATGTATATATATGCCCAGAAATTCACTTTAGACAGTCAGCAACTCGGTTATCTTGGAACAACGATACCAATGGCAGAAAATTAAGTAACGCGCGAAGAGGAACTGGCCCTTAAGGCAACTAAAGAAAAGTTTAATCTGATTAGTGACTGTAAGGAAGACGAACTGGATGATACAGAAGAGGCCAGAGTAGAGACTATAGAATTAGAAGAGACAGAGGGTGAGCCAGAAGTCACAAGCATAGAGAGGCTATCCAGGAGTGTCTCTGAAGAGCTAGATAGAGAAGATAAGGGAATATCCTTACTTCTACCCCCTCTGATCTAGCTTTGTGAGAGCTCACAGAAGAGATCATCTGGCAGGGTTACTGTGCCATCTAGCAGGTTGCAAGGGTATAAACTGTATTAGTGTCTAATATTAGATAAGAGGAAGCTCACTCTAGTATCATATTATTTAAGTAAAGCTGGTTAATTCTAATAGCCCTCCCCATGTCTATGACCCAGGCCAAACCCAGTGATACAAGAACTCCCCGAAAATTACGGCACAATTTAATGTACAAGATCATATGATTTTTATTTGCTTCTGTGGGTTACTTAGCAACCCATTTGGGTTCCTGGGTTGGGTTTTGAAAATCCAAGCCCACCCATGGGGTTGCTGACTAAGACCCAAACCCGCCCATGGGTTGGGTTCTTGGCGGGTACCCATGGGCTTGGGCGGGCTTTGGCGAGCTCTATCCTCAGATAGAGTACAGCAAAGGTACTCTTGGCGAGCCGCAAACAGCCAGTAGAAGATAATAATTGCTTACTAGTCCTTACTGGTACTTGCGGTCCAGAATGATGAAGTTTCTAATATAAGCGGCCCCGTTCAGGCGTAGACTCGATCAAGGCATAGGCAGGCCATATCTTGCATAGAAGTCTGGATCCCGGATGGGTGCCTTGCGGCCTTGGTGCCTTGCTGCCTGGAGGAGACGATCCGCCTTCCCGTCCCTTCTTGTCTCTCTTTAGTTAACTATTTCTACTCTTTCTTTCCCTTTGTATTCTTTTTACCCCTCCCCTTTTTCCATCCTTTTCTGTTTATCCACAGTTCCAATTGTATATTTCTCATCATTTCTTTCTCAATCGAGGGGTTGCGTGCCATTTTTATCATGTCGGCCCCGTCCGATCCATCCCCGTCCGCTTCTTCGCGAGGGACGCGTGTGCATCACCGCATTCTCACTGAACTTGGCCTGACTTCAGTCTGGCAATCCCCTCGCGATGTCAAACTGCTCTGCGCCCAGCGCTTCGTGCGTCTCTTCGCCTACGGTGGTTCGACTCTCATCCTGGCTGCCTACCTCTCAGCATTAGATATCTCCGATGAACGCATCGGTCTTTTCATGACTTTGACCCTGGTGGGTGATGTTGCTATCAGCTTTCTCCTCACCCTCTTTGCCGATGCTATGGGTCGCAGGGCTGTCCTGGCTTTGGGTTCTGCCTTAATGGTCGGCAGCGGCATCCTCTTTGCTTCGGTCGGCAATTACTGGGTCCTTCTCGCGGCGGCCGTCTTTGGTGTCATAAGTCCGAGGTGAGTTCTCCGATCTCCGAGCGAAACATCCCGACTATTTTTAGTACTCTTCCCCGAGCACGAGATGTCGGGGCATCCGTGCTTACAAACTTGATAATACAGTGGCAACGAAATCGGTCCCTTCCGGGCTGTCGAAGAATCAACTTTGGCCCATCTAACACCCAATGAGATCTTGAGCGATATCTTCGCCTGGTACTCGCTCATTGGCAATGCGGGCACCGCCCTAGGCATGATGACCGGTGGATGGGCCATCAACCTGCTTCAGGTTATCTGGGGATGGCCCTATATTCCCGCCTGTAGAGTTATCTTTTTCGCTTATGCTGCTATTGGCGCGCTCAAGTTCCTTCTGTCGATTGCACTGAGTTCCGCTGTCGAGGCTGAGAAGAAGAAGAAACCTGTGCAACAGTCTACTAATGAGGGTGAAAGACAGCCCCTGCTGGGCAATCAAGCGAGTAACCCTACCGCCCAAGAGCAGCCACCTCAGCAGAAGAAATCGATCCTTTCTTTCCTCGGCGATTCCGAGGTCATCTCCTTGTTTCTGCGACTTGCAATCCTGTTCGGGTTGGATTCGTTTGCCTCTGGACTGGCATCCCTGTATGTATCAGGCAGCTCCTTCCTCCAAGAAGGGCCTAAACTCTGTATAGTTCGGTGGAACTGACCTGCCCCATAGGTCATGGATGACATACTTCTTCAAGCGCAAGTTTTCTCTCCCTGAAGGGTCGCTCGGATCCATCTTCTTCACTACCAGCCTGATCTCGGCGGCTTCGGTGCTGGTGGCCTCATCCCTCGCCAAGCGCATTGGTAACGTCAAGGTCTGCTTCCCCTCAAAATTTACATCATCTTTTAAGATCCGGTCACTTTTTCTGACCATGACAGACTATGGTCTTCACTCATCTTCCCTCCGCTATCTGCCTGGCACTCATCCCAGTCCCTTCGATTCTCCCGCTAGCACTGACCTTCTTGGTCCTCCGTGCCTGCTCCCAAACCATGGATGTGGCTCCTCGCTCAGCCTTCCTGGCGGCAGCGCTGCCGCCGGACCGTCGCACAGCTATCATGGGTTCCATCAACGTCGTCAAGACCTGCGCCCAGAGCCTTGGGCCTCTTTTGACCGGTATATTAGCCGATCGAGGAGTCTTCGGGCTTTCATTCACCATTGCGGGTATTCTGAAGGCCGTCTATGACATTGGCATGCTGCTCAGCTTTGCCGGAAAGGAAAAGCAGCACCGACGACCGGAGCCAACAACTGAAGATGAGGAGGCTGCTTAGACTCTCTAGACGGCCTTCAAGAAAACAGCCAGAAAAGATCAATGCTTGGACCATGGAATAAGTCTATTGGTTTGAATATTCTCCCTGTCATCTACTTATATACTGTCAGTTCAATTCACTTCATATTTTATACTGATTGATGTGATAGCGAATTTCTTTGGGTCACGTGATCTCTGCTTTTTGCTTGCTTACCTCGCATCGCTCGCAATTATCTGTATGATCGCATGTTCCCTCTTACACTTCTTTCCTTCCTTCTTCCCGTTAGAAATTTTCGTCACATAGCACCAAATATGACTTTTGACCGGCTTCAACAGAGGACAGAGAAGCAGGTACATGCAGTCAAGAAAGTATCTCAATGGACACAGGTTGTATATAATATAACAAGATTTACCAGGCGCCGGAGACGGGCCATCTATGGAGCACTGCAAGGTGCGAGCCTCAATCTCAACCTCACGGCCTACTACTACTTGATGCCTGTACATACTCATTATATTCATTATACAGATCATATGAAGGCTATTCCAATAATTTAGGAGTCTAGTATAGTACCTAATACTATCATTGCATCATTGCAGCACTTGTAATTTGTATTATCTAACAATCAGATTGAAATTCAATGAATCCCCTCGAAAGAGAACCCGTATAAACAAAACTGGGTATATATAAATAGAAAACTTCACAAAACCATATATACACCATTCTGTGTCCCATCCACACAGACGCGCCCTCTGTTGTTGAAAACAACCATCCTAATCGGTTAAACCCAATATAAAATATAAGAAAAAAAAATCCACTCCCTGAGTTGAGATGAGAAGGATAAGAATAAAACAGCCATATAAAATCTCTTTCGAGCAGCACCTCTTATGTCAGATTAACATCCTGGAATACAGAAACATCCCATATTCCTGTCATATCGAATGGAAAGCCATCCATCGTGCCGAATGTCCCGGAGATGCTCATCATATCGTCGACAATATCATTATTGGTTTGTGTCTCCGGGAGGGCAATGGCGGCGGGATTTACTAGGCGATGAGGGTGAGTACTATCCGGGGGCTGGCTGAGATCTGTAAAGGTCGGTGGATGTTTAGCGCTGGGGTTGGCACCGGTGCTGTTGTTCAGGCGGTTGAGGAGACGCTCGCAGTGGTCAAGGCACATGTCGGCGACGTCCCAGTCTTCTTCTTCGCGGACACGGCGGAGGATGGATCGAAAGGTTTCGACATTGGCTAAGCAGGAACGAGCCACTTCGGGGTCGGTAGTTTCGAGAGCACAGCGAACAAGGAGGGTGGCGGTGGTGGTTAAGTGGAAGGCGCTGTCTATAAGATTGTTAGAGTCCTCTTTTTCTCTTCTGTGTGAATCATCGGAGACATTGTGAAAGGTGCGGCATACATGGAAGCCAAAATTCTTGGAAGTTTTGCTTCCGAAGGGATGAGATAAATTGCACGATTTCTTCGGCGGATCGGCGACACTCTGTTTGGAAGTAGCGGCGCGCTTCCGGGTTGTCTGCTTCGGCGTTGTTGACCTCCTAGGCGAAGTTAGTATAACTGCGAATCCAATAGATAGGGCCCAATAGAATTCACATTGAGTTCGACCCGGCTGACGAGCATCTTTACTGCAAGGAAGCCAAGCTGCAGACTGCTTGTACCGGATATGCGCACTTCCGTGGTATCCGTGCTGATGGGATTGCGGAGCCAGTCGGGGAGAGAGTCCTCCCACGCGTCCAGATCTGTACGAATTTGTCGCACCTTTTTCGTCATTTCACGGTGGGCTCGAGACTGCAAGCCGTAAACGAGGGGCAAGAGCTCGCCTAAGATTTCAGTGAGCCGGCACAGGGCAATGTGGCAGTGCGCAGCTCGCACGCGCTCGGGGGTCTGAGAAGCCTGGGGGATCAGAATGTCGATTGTCGGAAGAGGAACATCATATTGATTTTTAGCAATCTGAGGAGGTACGCCGTGACCGAAACTCCCCCTGGGTGTATGTTAGTAAGACGCCAGCGCCATCTCTGGGTGTTGGTAGGATAGGCTTACCAGCGATCATGGATCACGACGCCCCACCAAAGCCGCATACGGTGATTCTTCTCGGGGCGGGACAGTTTCCAGTGGCTTGGATCACGGTTTAGCCCGAGACAATGTGCGAGGGAAATCATGCGCCCGCAGCTGATGGCATTGCCTGTCATTGAGAAGATCGGCCGACCGGTAAGATCGATGAGGGCTACACTGACTGTCGAGAGCCCAGGCGCTGAGAATTCCTCGTGGAGCGCAGCGACAGTCATGTTGACTGCATACCGGGCATCTGGCTTCGGGTGACAAGCCAGCTTCGGGGTGTGTTTCCAATAAACTAGCGACATTGAATAGACCTGGCATAAGAGCGACGCTGGCGGGTCTCCTGGGGACTCAGACAAGAATGCCTCCCAGAACGATTCCCCATCGAAGATCGGAAATGCTGCATTGAACCGGTCGATGAACCTGAGGAAGAGTATTAGCATGGCGTCTCAGACGACCTTCCAGATCGGGTCTCATGGGAAAGCGTACAATCTGACTAGGTCACGTTTGAAGGGGCCGAGAATCTGCTCTAGAATCTCCTTCTGATTCTCCCCGGGAGGAACTCCGACCCGCATACCCTGCCTCCGCCGAGATACTGTAGTGTAAAGGATGGGCTTTCTCGGATCGCTCGAATAGACATTGTAGGGTTGACTTTTTGGTTCCACCGATTTGCTGGTCCGTTCCGGAGGCATGTACCTCTCGATGACCTGGGCATCCTCGGCCACGACCGGACCAACAATCAGGACTGACTCATTGTGGGGGTCATCGACTCCTTGGCTCCTGGATTCGCTCCTGCGACGGTCTAAGGCCGAGTCCGAATGTGCGACGCTGGAAGCGCGGCGGCGGCTGGGGTGCGACGGAGAATCGATTTCGTCCGGGGTCCGCTTGCGTTTCTGTCCGAGCGACAAGACGCGCGTATGATCTGGAGCCCAAGGTTTCGGCTCATGACTATTGATGAGTGGAGGATCATGGTTGGTCTCTTCCTGATAGTGACAATCGGCTCCTTGGACACGGCATAACAAACATGATTGACCAGGGATATCAACGGTGCATCGCGACTTGCGCTTTCTACACAAGTCGCAGGCCCTAACCTTGTGAGACCGGTATGGTCTGGCGCCAGCATTAAACCCCGGCGAGGCCAGCTTCGACGTGGCAGTGGTGGGAGCTGTGGTCGGCGGCATGATGCGCCCCAATAATATCCTATGGTTGGCGCAAAGCGGAGATCATAAGCTGTAGCAATGGTAGGTTCTGTTATCGGACAAGTGTGACAGGTCAGAAGCCCGGACGAACACCGAGAGGTGGGTAGGATTCAGATCGGGAGGCGCTGTAAGATGATGATCGGTGAGACCCAATGGAGGTTTGTGCCTAGTCAAGTCATCCATTTGTTGGACCCGGCTAGATCGCAAGGCCGAGGGACAGCATTGACACTCTCAGTTAGGGCCGGGAGGGGGAGAGGGAGGGGGAGAGGGAGGGGGAGAGGAGGGGGAAAGAGAGGGAGGTGGTGGATAGATGCTAATCGCGAGGAAGCGCAAAGCAGTGCATAGTTATTGAAGAGATCACCGGACACCGTTAATTGAAGAATGGAGGAACCCAACAGCGCGGTCTGGCTGGTGGTGGAAGATCTCCTTGCGTTTCTGGAAGCGCGCGCGTGTACGAAAAAGGCCAGGAGATAATTGCCGAAATTCTTGCTTGTCTTATCGTGGGACAGCGAGTGACGTCTCTGAGGTCACGTGATGTATGTTTGGTTTGTTTTGTTTGCTTACCTGGCGTCACTTCTTTCCTTCTTCACGCTATAGTTATTTTTTCGTTACATAGTACCAAATGTGATTGTTTGAACGGCTTCACCACCCACCAACGCCGTTGCCGGGTACCCCTTTTTTTTCAATTCATCTTCTTATACCTGATCGAGCCCGCTATATAAGATGCTGGCTATGCAGGTGCTTCACCGTTTGAAGCACAAGTATATGGCCTCGAACGCCTGAAGTCCCTCAACCTCGTAATAAACAACGCGCGCCGTGGCGTGGGCAGGTCGTCGCCGCAGCTGAACACACCTAAACTTACACAAAAAGCAAGGTATACAAACAAATGGGTGTTGCAACTGGCTGACCAGTTGCCTGCGAGCCACCATCCTCTCCGTTCTCCGTCCATACTCCGCTTCCAACCTGGCTTGTTCCTTTTGGTATGCGGATCCTTCCCCGGGTGACTCAGTTCGGGGCGTGTTTGTTCCATCTACCCAGCATCGCGGGGCTGCCTTACACCCTCAATCCCACTATACAAACTCCGCATCGGGCAGATCGGGTTCAACGCCTACCTCCGCAGCATTCGACAAGCCGACTCAGATAGATGCCCGTACGGAAAGGCCTCGGAGACCGTGCTCCACATACTAATTATATACAGGAAATATGATACGCTTTGACAAGAGATTTGGAAATCTAATACCTCCGCAGCCCCCTGAATCAGCTACTCAAGACCTAGCTGCGCCCTTTAACCTTGCAGCCGCCTTATTTCTGAGACATGTATGATGAACAGCCCATTTTGTGCTCTGCACGGGCTGGCTGATGTATTTTAATAGCTTTATTTCATCTACTGAGGAGACACTTGCCCCTGGACCGGATTCCTAGTAGTAGCTAGCTAAAGAGGGCTCCGTAGGTGAGGCTATATATCTATTTTCATCTATTTTCGTATATTTTGTATGCTTAATGGGAGCACTAGGCTTTGTCCTCCTGGAGCCTGCTCTCTGTATTCTAGTAGCATGGGCTCCCACCTTCCTAATGAACTCATGTGAAGGTCCAGGGAATGAAGCTATATAAGCGGCAGCAAGCGAGGCAGCCGGTGGGCAAAGGGTAAGCTAGTAACTGAGGTAATGGGTTAGCTAGATGTGGACAGGTATTTGAGTATGATGGATACTGCAGGAATGATATAGTGGGTAGCGAGAGACTAAGCGAACACAATATTTGATAGTATTCAACGGTGAATTTCGACATGGGATACAACACGAGGTTGACGAGAGGCGGTGCGGGGTATGACTGAGGGAATGATATTTGATCAGCAACATCGCTAGGAGGGATTGGGAACGACGTACAGTGGGATTTGAAGCTGGCAGCAATTGTATATATCAGTGATTTTGTATGGTGGGATCGAGGGCGAGGCGGCCCCGCAATGCTGCTGCGTGTATGGCCCGTTTGAAGGAGATAGTTAGGTGGAGTGGTCGTCGACTGGGCTGCAAAGTCGGTAGGCGGTCACGGGACTAGCTAGGATCTCCGGCGTGGTTAAGGAATGAAACAAACAAAACAAACGACGGAGGTGGCCTAAAAATCACGTGGCCACCACCATTCACACCTAGTGCCCGTCACGTGGCCGCCTAGCGACTTTTCGGCCCAGTCGATCGATGGCCATCTCTCCATCTACAGACCGACACATTTTCTGAGTCACCTCCAGGTCCAAAACTATGAGCTCCAGGACCTTGGTCGAGCTGCGATCGACTACATCGACATACCTGCAACGCAGCGGTGTTGCTGCCACCACCGCCGCCGCCGTCAGCAGTAGTACTAGTAGTAAAGGCAGTGCCCCGCGTCGATGTCTCTCCTCGGCTTCCGGTCGGCAAGTGCAGCAGAGTGCCGACTTCTCATCCAGCAGCAAGACTTGGGATCGCTTGGGCCGCCGCGCCAAGGAGAAGCTCTTGGATCGGGAATTCTTCCTGAGCTTGTTGAACTCCGCCTCAACCAAGCGTGAGGCCAAATCTTATTTAGCCCGTCTCAAAGCTCAACACCAAGGAACTCCTCCCCTCAAGCCGGCCTCCAAGCAACCCGGAGTACCCGAAGCAACAGCTCCAGTGTCGCCGGGTGCCAATTCAACCTCATTCTATGGCGCCTCCCGATCCGTCTATGATAGCCCCGTCTTCAGACATGACTCAACCCCAACACCTCCCCTTCAAGATGTGTCTGAGCGCCTGCACCTAGCCTTGGTCAAAATAACCACTCCGCAGCTTATCGATGACTCGACGATCAACGGCGTGGCGAAAACCCTGTCGCAGCTGAATCGTCTGGGAATGGCTTGTTGTGTGGTAGTCGACCCGGGTACAGCAGGCGATCCTAATGAACTACGGAGGATCGCGGCTGAGCAGGCAGATCGCATCTCAACAGCTGTGGATGCCCAGCCGGATTCGAAATCAGCCCATATCGACTCAGTTCTTTCCGTGTCTGCGCTGAACCCCGATACACCTAGAGTTCTGTCTCGCAAGGTACTGCTAGGGCCATTGCGTGATGGTCACATCGTGGTCTTGGCCCCCATTGCTTATACAGAAGATATTCCTCGAGCAGTGACGGTCTCGGCCAGCGATGCCATCTTGGCTCTGACGAAAGAGCTGGCCGGCCTGGCAACAACTCCTGACCCTGATGAAGACCCGATCCTGACGGCCCAACGGATCACGGGCCTGCAGGAGGAAGTATCCCTGGATCGAGTCATTCTCCTGGACCCCTTGGGCGGGATTCCTGCTTTCAGTGGGCCCCAGACGTCCCATGTGTTCATTAACATGGAACAGGAATTCGATGATATTGAGAACGAATTGCTGCGGGTGTGGCAGTCGGCAGCATCTGCAAAGAGTAACATTCCTGAAGAAGGTTTACCGTCCATTGCTGATAGCAATCCTTTCTCCAAATTCGCCGATACGGAAGTCGTCCCTGTGCCTCCTAGCCAGAAAGCTTACTCGCCGGACTTGACTTTGGATACAAGCATGGTGGAAGGCCATATCAACAACTTGCGACTAAGCCAAGCCGCACTGGCAATGCTACCCTCGGCATCGTCTAGCATCATCACATCTCCGCTTGAAGTTGCAAATTCGGCACAGAGCCCTGGAGGCGCTAGTCCGGATGTCTCAGCTGTTGGAACGCGAAGACAAAGGAACCCGCTCATCCATAATCTTCTGACCGACAAGCCTCTGCTCTCATCGTCTTTGCCTCTAAGCCGACGAGCAGCCCTGAACGGCAGACAGGACTCGATTGCTACACAGGCCTCCCATACCACATTTGTTAAGCGAGGCATGCCACTGACCATCATCCCAAATCCTTGGCGTTCACCATGGACGGCCAAAGATCGGCCGCGTCTGGGACTCGATGATCCCTCTATCGACCTGCCGCGACTGGTCCATCTTATTGAGGATTCCTTTAATCGCAAACTCGACGTACAAGACTACCTCGATCGAGTCAACGGTCGCCTGGCCGGGCTCATCATCGCAGGGGAGTATGAAGGGGGCGCCATCTTGACCTGGGAGCTCCCTCCCGGCGTGGAGGATGATGGGAGTGAGACGAGCCAAGCCCGCATGGTTCCCTATCTGGACAAATTTGCCGTTTTGAAACGCAGTCAGGGCGCGGGCGGGGTAGCCGACATTGTGTTCAATGCAATGGTCCGCTCTTGTTTCCCGAACGGCGTGTGCTGGCGCAGCCGCAAGGACAATCCCGTGAACAAGTGGTACTTTGAGCGCTCGCAGGGGACATGGAAACTATCCGATACGAATTGGACCATGTTCTGGACTACTCCAGGACTGACAGAGGATACTCAAAAGTTTCGGGATTACGAGGCCGTGTGCCGCAGTATCCAGCCGAGCTGGGCGGACGACACCGGTGTTGTTGATTGATTGGTTGATTGAACATAAGATTTAGAACATGTATATACCCAGTTTCTGGAGCTCGTTTCTCAAGTTAGGACCTAGCTGTGAATGGTGATGGTCACGTGATCTGAGGCCACCTCTTCATTCTCCCTCTGGCTCCACGTTTCTTCCTCTGGTCACATATCTCGAGCCACTCGTTCTGCCCAGTAACCGACAGGTTATGAGCCCGGCAAGCTTAAAAGTCAACGATGTTGAAATTTATCAAATCTCATCGTTTTTCAACAAGAACAACTTTATCTAAACTAATATTTATCGGTTAGATAACTACCCGGCGCCAAGACGCGTCCGGAAATAAATCATAATAAATAACAAACCCATATCTGAACCAATTAAAGTTTATAAAAGATATCCAAGATGGCATTTACAGTCGGTCTCGAAATTCCACTGACCTTGAAACACATGACAATTGTTTCCCAGCCCCACTGCCAAGAGCTTAGCGCGAGCCCGTTATTTGAGTAATATTCAATACAATACGACCTGTATTAAACAGGATTTTTGGGCCGTTTTCGTTTATCACGTGACCAATGCACTTTAAGTTGGACGAAAAACCCAAGACGTGGTCACATGACTGAGGCACCAGGAAGTTGCGTCAACCTTGTTGCGCCACTTTCCAGAAGTATCGGTGCTTGGCCACCACCTACTGAAACAAGCCCGAAACATCGCGAACACTCTATTAATTCTGCAGATAGCTATATGGAGCCCCGGTCTCCCTTACCCTCCTTTTGAAAAGAGATCTTGACATAAGAGAGCTAGGAATGCAGTCTACCGCAGGATACCTCACATGACTGAGAACGCAATTATGGCAACTCTGCCGCTCGTGCTACCAAGTGCAATAGTACTGTTTTTGACCGTTGACGAGCAAGGGTGATAGCTTGGAGGTAGCCATAGCTCTTTTTGACCCTGAACAGTAACCCACCGGCCTGCTGATAAAGATATCTCCATCACCTTCTCGGAGGACGTTGAGAAGCTTTCATAGTAGTTTCGGATATCGAAAGACCCTATATTAGTAATCAATAGTGGCAGGTGATCCGAAAATTCAACGTCGGTGGCAACATTGTCAGTGCTTATGTCATGCTTGAGAGCGCCTGTGGCCGTATCCCACAGCTTGATGGTCTCGTCGTGCGAGCCGGATGCCAGCAGCTGGCCGTCGCCTGAGAAGGCGACCGAGTGAATTGAGTCAGAATGGCCCTCCAGCGTATACTTAAAAGCGCCCGTGGCTGCATCCCACAGCTTGATAGTCTTGTCATACGAGCCGGATGCCAGCAGTTGGCCGTCGCCTGAGAAGGCGACTGAGCTAACTGAGCCAGAATGGTCCTCTAGTGTATACTTAAAAGCGCCTGTGGCTGCATCCCACAGCTTGATAGTCTCGTCGCGCGAGCCGGATGCCAGCAGCTGGCCGTCGCCTGAGAAGGCGACCGAGCTAACTGAGCCAGAATGGCCCTCCAGCGTATGCTTAAGAGCGCCCGTGGCTGCATTCCATAGCTTGATAGTCT
>NW_027137454.1:0-13074 GCF_001889945.1 Aspergillus brasiliensis CBS 101740 | reverse complement strand
AGTGTATGCTTAAGAGCGCCCGTGGCTGCATCCCACAGCTTGACAGTCTTGTCATACGAGCCGGATGCCAGCAGTTGGCCGTCGCCTGAGAAGGCAACCGAGGAAACTGAGTCAGAATGGCCCTCCAGCGTATGCTTAAGAGCGCCCGTGGCTGCATCCCACAGCTTGACAGTCTCGTCGCCCGAGCCGGATACCAGCAGTTGGCCGTCGCCTGAGAAGGCGACCGAGGAAACCCAGTCACAATGGCCTTCCAGCGTTTGCATGTCTGGATCCCAATATTCTTCTACTTTTGGACCTCTAGATAACCAAGCAGGAAGTTCTCTCTCAAAGGTCTCTCTGATCAACGCTTTATGCGGTGCAAAAATCAGGCCAGAGCTGTACAGTTGCAATGGTGCCGTATCAACAATTTGTGCAAACTTGAGGATAAATCTGCGTGCATCTAGCACAAAGTCATGCATCTCATTACTGGATTTAGCCTAGGTATTCCACCTGTTAGTCGATCGGCCGCTACAAGCCAGTTTATCACTTACCTTGGTCACTTGGAGCAATGAATTCACTGCAATTATGGCTTCAGATGTCGTCCCCAGAATGCCCATGGCTTCAACCCAATGAAGGAAGTGTTCTTTTAGGAATGTGAGCACTTGGGTAAGGAGTCTGGCTGGTGCTGGGCTTTGAGTTAAATGGTAAACCCAGTAACGACAGGCGTACTGAAGGGCGGCTGGTAGATATCTTGCTATAGAATGAGAGTGTATTTCTGTTCGGCTGGTCCCATAGCTTGGCAGTTCACAAATATTCTTTTTGAGATAACGGCCCATAACAGTAAGACATTGGCTAGCTATGAGTTCGTGCTTTGCCTTTTTATCCACCCAGAATTGAGATGTGGCCTCTTGGCATTTCGTACGATCATCCACCAGATAATCATGGAAGGACAAATGCAGGGTCCGTATAGGTAGATTTGGATCGCTGGGTATAGAAAGGACTGAGTGGAATAAGTCCAGATGAATGCTAATCTGGCATTCCAGATCGATGCTGCTATCGTCTTCCGATGTTCCAAGCAGCAGCTCCGCAAGAGAGCTCAATGAGAGCGGATTAGCAAGAAGAATGATTACACCAATGATTCTCTGAAACTCTTTAATCAGCTTATTCCGGTCCGTAGCATCCTGGACAAGGAGTTGATTCAGAACCGGTCGGTATGTGTCATCCATCTTTGATCCTGTAGAACAGGTAGAAAACTCCCGAAGCCGCTTATCCGGGTCAAAATGCCTATCTGCCACGAAACGGCACACCGTGGCTGCAAAGATAAAGAGCGGACAAGCCATCATTGCTAAGGCTAAGATTCTTTCCTCTCCAGGCCAGCCGGGGGGAAGAGCACGCCGGCACCTCTGCTGTATTTTGGAGAACTCTTCTCTGAGATATAAGGCGATGTCATGTTTTATCACGTCTTCATCCAGATTTTGCAGGATAGTTCTCTGGTACTTGCTCTTATCGATCTGATCAAACCCAAAACGGATAGGTATCTCCGGCCGACTGGTTAAGAAGAATCGGATTGCCATCTTTGTTGCCACCTCAACCTCGGGTAAAAGGTCGAGGATGATTTCCACGTCCTCCTCTGGTTCGCATTCATCTAGAGCGTCGATGACAATTACTGTAGATTTCATGGCTTTACCATGATCGACAATGAGCAATGGCTGTAAGATGAGCTTATTAAACTGATCTCGAAGCGAACTCCCGGGAATTGCAGGATCATCCTCGATAGCTTTTCGGATTCCGGGGACCATTTGAGGGATGTGCACTGCTAACTGCTTCACAATTGTTGGAAAGAACTTTACTGCCGAGCCCCGATCTCCCTCGCTTCTTTTAAAAAAGAAACTTGCCCCGAGCATGCCATTCTCTTTGAACAATCGGGCTACCGTTCTTGCAATAGTAGACTTGCCAGTACCTGCCATTCCGCTCAACCAGAATATACATCTGTCACTGGACCTACCCCAGTCCTGCACCTGCTGAAGCAACTCTGTTCGCGTTCCAGTAAGGCATTCATCCTCATGCTGGTCCTCGAAGGAGCCAAAAAATGCGCCCTTGGCAAAAGGAAAATTTAACATATCAACTGCATCGCGCAGTTTTTGGATATCTACGGTCAATTGATCGAGGTGATTCAGGATAGCCTCTGCTTCCTTTCCCCGGTGCAGGTGCTGGTCCAGGTCCAGCCATTGATGCAGATGGGACTCCTCTTCTTTAATCGAGGCCTTGAGCTGCGTAAGTGGCTGACTTGTTATAGCTGTTATACTCTCCATGATGTCTCTTCCCTTGTTGGACTGTTGTACTCTCCGTACTTCAGCGGAGTAACACAAAATTGCTACATACATCCGGACAATCGATCGTTCTTTTTCAACATTCACCATGGCCGGATCTGTTTCCCCATAAAAGTGTTCTTCGATGAAGGCACAACGAGTCAGCAAGTCCGCCAGGTATCCCGACGCGTCAAAAAGAGCATCCTTGCGGTCTGCATGATTCTTGGCCATCTAAGTTATTAGCTGATTGTCTGACTCGGTTGGTGCAAGGACCGTACCGTTAATCCAAGAGAGACTATCGCCCAAGCACTGGAAGTGTACCCAGTTGGATCGAATTTCGCAATGTTACTAATAATGTCTTGAAAAGACAGCACCGAGTTTAGTATTTTATGGGCTGTGGCCCGAATGCCGTCCTTTTTCCCCTTCTCCCTGTACTGTGCCTCTATCGCCTTTACTACTTCGTCCAATATCTCTCTCGTTCGTGCATCGCCAGCGTTCCGTGGCTTGATTCCGGTCGGCGGGAAAAGTATTGCTACACTGTCCGGGTCGCTCTCTGTTAACTCGTCGTACGCTATTTGCCAAAATCCTTTCATGTTGTGTGCGCTGGGTTGGAACATGTCATATTTAGCATTGGCAGGGCCACCTTCAGCGTCCGGATCCGCGGTGACGGTTAAAGTGCTTGATTTCAGGGCAATGAGACGTATATCTTTGTTTCTTTTCCGCCCTTTGAAAACAGTCTTCAAAGATTTGAACAAGCTGTGCGTCTTATCTTGAATAGAATCACTAGGAGTGTCCATAGTCAAACCGGGGTTATTACTTTGCAACGAGATGTGGTCGCGGGGATGCGTAGTGAAGTTCGCTGGAAATGAGTTCGGAAGCAAGAAAGAAAAGGACCGGGGGCTGTCTGGCTATTTCTGGGAAATAACGGAGGGAAGAAAGGGCAGCGGCCGTCAGCCAATTATTGGCTGCAGAGAGGCCTGTTTTGACGCGCCATGCTTGTTTGCTTTTTTCTAGCTGGAATTCGATGGCCGTGGCTCTTTCGGAACCTAGGCAACATTTGACGGTGGAACTCAGTTAGATTCGGGAATGGAATGATTTATCTCTGACGGTTGTTGCGGCTTCCCTAAGAGCTCAATCGAGTCTGAGATAGAGAAGGTGGTTAAAACTTCCATCTCCGGTGGTTCACCAAGTTCAGCGACTACCTGTGCCCATGTCATCACCTGAATGAGGCTTGGAACGGAGAAGTACACTCCGAGAAGGGGTGGGGTTGGCAAGCGCTACCGACAAGATTGTCCAAACAGGGCGAGCCACGATCGAGGTTCAGCAGCTGGTCGGGCACCGGAGTCATTCGGGCCGTGCTGACAATCGCGGGTTTCGTTCCGCAAACACCACGTAGCAGCTTTCCTGTACCTCAGTCATGTGACTGTTCACTGTTTCATCAGGCAATGCGTTGGATTTGTGTTCTCATTCATAAGTGCATAGTCTCACGTGATACATGGTTTTGTCAAATACAGATTGTAATGTATCGAATATTGCTCAAATAATCGGCTTGCGCCAAGCCCTTGGCAGTGGGGCTGGAAAAGAATTGTCATGTGTTTGAAGGTCAAAGGAATTTCGGGACCGGCTATATCAGGGGCAATAACTAATCTATTGCTATTAATAAACGCGAACACACCGCCAGCAGTTCAAGATCAGATATATCAAAAATCCTTCCTTCCCCTCCTCATGTTCAATATTCTAGTTAGATGCACCAAAGAAGACGTATTTGACCGGCTGTAACACCATGAAGGTATTTAACATTCCTTATTTATTAAGATTATAAAAATCTACTAGCTGGATCATCTTTCTGACCAACCAAATATCAATACGCAAAAACTTGTGCATCAACGGGCGAAAATATAGATAATAACTATCTTCTAGAACCATATGACTGATCAGATTTCACTATAACTTTATTTTCAATAATAAAAAGCCCTAACACTTTCTAGAATAAGTTTTTGAAACATCGCATTGGCTATATCTTTATCAAGCTCCCCATTCCAGAAGTAATAATAAGCGGATACAAAAAAAAAAGAAAAAAGAAAGATACTATACTTGAGCTTGGTCTCCAGGAGAGTTCTAATCCTAGTTTTATCAGCATGATAATATAGCAACCAACGGGCATCTCCTTAGCTCTCGAATGAGCCCTCATTAGGCAGAGATGTTAGTGAATCTGCTAGTTTGTGGCCACCTGATTCGGGATCATTCAGAAGATCAGACAGAAACTGCTCATAGTCGTGCTTTCCCACGCTAACACCTCGGCCAACGGTGCTCGGCCCTGTTCCTCGCAGATTACACGATATTCCCGGATCAAGTTAGAAAGACAAATGTACCTCTCCGGAAAACCGGCCTTACAGCCAAATATTCTGTCCTCGAAAACATGTTCCAGCCTAAAGGGAACTGTCAGGACAAGAATGCTATACGTGGTTTAACTTAAACATACCCTGAGCGGAGACCTTGGAACCCATGTTTCGCCATGAATTTCGCGATTTGGTGAAGCTGAGACGGCGACATGTGGGTGTCAAACCGTTCGATAGCATGGCGAAATAGATCTACAAAGTCAAAATCAGTAGCGATTTGCATAATCTTGTCTGCCACATCGTCTGGTGGGCCTTTTTTAATGACCGTGCTGCAGGCTTGAACCAGATTTTGCTTCGCCACATCGTCATTGGGCCGCTCTAAAGCGAGAAAGCGGCACTCATCCAGAATTTCTGCAATGTTACACACGCCACGTCTTAGCCGGTGCAGTTTGAACAAGAAGCGGAATCCCTTTGGGATAATTATGGCGCCCTATGTACTTGTGAGAAGCGGACAGGCAGAGGCAGAGCAGGATATGCGTGGCATGACCTGCAGAACGAAGACTTACTGTCACTCGGTAAAAGCGGGTGGTCTCGGTACCCTCATTTCCTGTAAAGCCTTCATATTCTTCATCATCCGGATCTCGATCCAAAAAGAAACCCTCTTGGATAAGCATATTCTCGTGAAATGGCAGATTTTCTGCGACATCGACTCCAAACGAGTCCACGACCTGTAAAAATTCCAGGCTGCTATTGATCTCGTCTGTCTCATAGTACGGTTCGTCAGCTGCATCCGATTCGGTCTTCTCAATATTGGCTAGGTACATGTCGAATCCAAGCCTCTGGCACGCCTTTTAGAGTTCTGCAAAGCGTGCTTGGTCGACACATTTCAGTCGATCAAATCTGAGCTCTGCGCTACTATACTGGTGCTCGAGAGCGTACACGAGTGCTGGCGGGCAGTCCTCATTGACAGGGCCATCCCAAGCTGAGTAGTCCACGTAATCATCTTCCTTAAAAAAGGAAACCCAAATATTCTAATAGATGGGTCAGCCTTTCTGTCTGAACACCAGGAATCCCGGCCCCAACCAACGGACGATGGATCAGATTGTACACCAGAGCCATCCTATATCCAGAGGTGACAGGCTTCACCTCATGGATAACATCCGCATACTAAGCAGCCCACGAGAAGCTAAACTCAGAGAATAGTGCCGATGGCCATACGATATTGGAACCACGGTGGGAAGCGATGAGATCGCCGCCTTCGTGCCTCGAAGGAAGGCATACTATGAGCGTAACAAACATGCTATTGGTCTTCTCGGAGTCTTGATGTGGGTGGAAGAACGCGCCTTCTTCGTAGATTAGCAGCTTGTATAGGTCCGCCTTGATCTTCTCTGGTTGGGTGGTCAGACCGAGGCCTGTCACTGCGTTATTCACCAGGATGCCTATTTGCTGTTGTCAGTGGGGATTTTGAAAATTGGCCAGGGTCGAGTTGCCATGATTTGTGAACGGATTCGTCCACCAGGGTTTTGGAATCCTTCCCATAGGGACTGCGATCGCAACACTAGGTGATGGCTTTTGCATTGTCCGCTGAAATGGGAAGCCGAATGTTGCCTACGCCAGGGATGTCCAGGTTGGGTATGGCGAGGCCCAGCGGACCTCCCCCCGGCTAAGCAGGACCCGGAAGACTGGATAGACTCGAGAGTGAGCCTGAGGTCTCGCTTGATGTAAATGGGACCATTATCTTTGGGTAGATCTGCCGAACTGGTCCTCATCCTTGTGCCGTCACTTGTATGAGTTGGGGTTGAATTTCGGGATAGAGGGCAATGTGATGTTAAAGTTGGACCTGCAGTCTAGACGCTTATCCGGTCGCGAGTCGCGTCGTGTTACGTGCTGCCGATATTGGCCATTGTGTAAACAAACATAACATGTCCCCCGTCTCTTTGTCTGATTTTGTGACTCGTCTAATATTGTGGATCAAACCTGATAGTATCCCTACCGGCAGGCGGAACATTCATCTACTGCGAAGCGGAACGCGATGACGGACTTCGTCAACCATTAGGGAACCGAACCGCCACTCAACCATGGATCGTCAAATGTCCTTATTGCATGTGGAGGCAGCTTGCGGGAGAGGATTCCGAGTGCTTAGTGACCCTCTATACCTCCTTAAGCCGTCATGTTCTATATATAGCTTCATATCATTCACGCCATATCTGACGGTCTCTGACCCCGACACGTCTCGAGGATATGTTGTCTGTCGATCGACAGATCAATAAATGCGGCCCGGGCAGATGGTAGATGCTGTACAAATCGACTATCTAAGATCAGAGAGACAAACTACGTCTGACCAACTCACCGCAGACGTATTTTATTGGCTCGTGCCCTGCGCCCGCCATGAAAGCATAAAGCTTGGTAGCAGCATAACAGCATCCCAACATCATAGCAGGGACATGAAAAATATAGCTCTTCACTCAACTTCCTTGGGACAGACGTTCTATGGGTCGTGTCCGGGTCTCCGGTCTCCGGTTCTCACCGCTAATTGTGACTCCTTCCGTCCCAGGCACGCATCACACCCCCTGAACGCTCTACTGATAGACTAGTAGATGCCCCTGCAGGAGATTAGCCGCCGTCAACCGGGTTATCCAATTCCAAAGGATAACTGTTTAGGTTAGTTTCTTCCATCGGATAATTAGCCAAACAAAGGTTGTCAATTGCCAATTCCGCGCAAATGACAGCCGACAGGGTCGTGTTCCCCGGCTCACTCCCCTTGGGACGGATGGAGAGGTGAAGAGACTATTTTATTGTTTGTATGCGCGAGGTCATTGACCCAGAATCTCATTCCTTGGCAGCTTCCCAGTCAACCTCAATCCCAATCGGCAAAGACTCCTTGATTGGTGCTCGGTCGCAAGCAGTGGGGATGAGGGCAAATCGGAATTCCCTGTTAGCGTCTAGACGGGACAGGCGTTTCCTGTCTAACTGGATACAGAGAATCCTGTTGCCGGTCTGTCTTACTATGTAACAAGCTAGCAGGGGTGCCCGGCGAGTCATGTCTTCTTCCCTACAGCGCTCGTCCAGTCGTCCTTCCCTAATCAATTCCTTCCGTCTGGCTAGTCCCCGTTTGGCGTTTCTTGGTGTCAGATGGTCAGAGACATGCGACTGCCTTCTTAGAGTTCCCGGCGATTTTCGGCAAGTTCACCCTCCCCTCCTTTTCTCACTTGCGAAGGATTTCTTTATCCCAGGTTATGTTGCCAATTCAGTAGTCAGAGCCACTGCAACTCCTAGTGCCTGTGGCAAACACGACCTTTGGAGCAGCAGTGCACAAATAAACATGGAGTGGACATCTCGCTTAGAAGCCGCCAAGCGGCTGGAAAAACACTCCAGGACAATCGCTATCAGCCATTTCCCCCGTTCCTCTCCTGTGGCTAAACGAGGGTCGCAGAATGTTCGATCCTCTCCGTTTCCAGGAGTTCTAGATTGGCAGATCATGGCGGACAGCGGTGTGTCATCCGAGGGTACGCATGCTGGGTTGGGCCGTTGGCAGTCCTGATCCACTTTCCGGGAAAAGTCGAGACTGGCACCACCGAGTCAGGGCAGTCGAGTTTAGCCTTACGTTAGCGCAGCTGTGGGGACGTATGAATACAGTTAGATAGGCGCCGTTTGTCAAGCCAAACAGGCGATCACTTGGTAATCAAGTTAGCAAAGGGGGGATGGCGACTCCGTGCCACGAGCCATGGTTGTCTCGGCATGCTCGATGACATCCCTAAAGAGTGTTAGACCAGGACCAGGTACCGGCAGGAAATTCACCAGGGCTGCCACGACGGCGCGACTTAACATAACCGTATTATAACTCTCCACTTCATGTCCACTTCCCCCATGTTGCCTCAGATTTATGTCTGACATCCATGACCTTGCCTGCACCACAAGGCTGATATTGACTCTGCTTTCAATCGTGACGCCATGGCCATCTACGGTGGTGCCGCGCCTTCACTGGCGGGGAGTGTCATTATGTTGACGACGTTGGCATTGCTGACTTATGGCATGCGGGTTTACTGCAGAGTGACCAGGAAGTCATGGAGTATGGAGGATTGGATCATGACCACTGCATTGGTAGGTTCAGAGCCTTCGAGCCTTCGAAGCTTAATTGACGGCTGACGGTTCTCAGGTTCCATTCGCCGTGCTGGTAGCTGGATGTCTCGGGGGCGCATTCAATGGAATTGGCATTCCTGATTCTAGGTTGGCAGAGCCACAAAATGTCAAATACCAAGGAGAAGGACAGAAGGTAGGAACAACGCAAATAAATTCAGCTACATGGAGCTGACTTTTCAGTTTTTCCTAATTTTCGAACTCGGCTACTGCTCCGCCATTATTCCCATCAAGCTCAGTATCAGCTGGATGTTGATTCGAGTAGCCGAGGGTCGCAAAGCCTACCTCTATACGCAATATGTGGTGATTGTTGTTTTTGTGCTGATGAATATCATTGCACTGATCCTTATTCTGACCAACTGTATTCCTATTGAGTACGACACCACCGACCTACCTGATATTGATAACCGATATTGACTCGTACAGCGCGGTCTGGAATAGGGAACTGCTCGAACAAGGAGGACACTGCCAACCATCCTATGTATTAGCCGATGGCTACTACGCCTGCACGGCTGTGAACATTCTCACCGATTGGGTGACAGCTTTGATGTGCGACCACTCCTCAGCTACTATCGAATACCCACTGACTGAGATAGGCCTGTCCCTCTTCTCTGGAACGTCCAACTCAACCGCAACACCAAGATCTCAATCGTCGGTCTGATGGGCCTGGGTATCTTGTAAGACATTGGTTCCCCCTATCCCAGGACTCCCAATAAGCACCAACTAACCCAAGACCACCCACAGCGCCTCCATGTCCGCCTGCGTGCGTCTCAAATATACCGTCGCCCTAACCAGCCAATCCGACTACCTCTACAACGTCACCGACGTAGTAATCTGGGGGTTCGCCGAAAACGCCCTGGGAATGATCGTCGGCAACTTCGCGACGCTGCGCCCGCTCTTCCGCATCCTCCGCGACCGCAAGACATCATCCAACAACAACAATTACTCCAACTCTCAGGGATACTACAGCTCTCAGCGCACCGGACCGGCAAATACGTATTCTCGCACGTTCGAGCTGGCCGAGCAAGGGAAGAACACCAACAAGATCACCACCACCTCGGTGCCCCACCATACGCGACGACCTAGCCAGATGAGCGATGGGGATAGTCAGAAGCAGATTCTTGCGGGCGGAACTCCTCCGAGAGATACGGATATTCTTGTTAGTCGACAAGTTATTGTGGCGTATGATTAGCATTGGTTGGTTGGTTGGGTTGGCGTTGGGGGTATTTTATGTGCTACATTCTTTGCATGGATTTCTGTAATATCACTACAAATGCTATAAAAAGGTTTTACACGTTTACAGCTTCAGTGATCTTTAAGTGTGAGTTAGCTCAGAGAATCCACGGTAAGAATTTTAATTTATTGCCGGGCTAAGCAACGCCAAGCCTTAACGGCTGCAGTGGCCTTACCGGGATTCAATTGAATTCAATTCAAATTCTTATACCCGATCGAGCCGGCTAGGTAAGATGCTAGCTATGCAGGTGCTTCACCGTTTGAAGCAAAGAATATGGCCCCGAACGCCTGAAACCCACAAACTCGCAGTAAACAACGAATGCTGCAACGTAGGAAAAGTCATCGCTGCAGCTAAACACAACGAAATATACAAATACAACAAATGAGTGTCGCAACTGGCTGGCCAGTTGCCTGCGAGCCCATCCTCTCCGTTCTTCGTCCATCTCCTTGCTTCCAACATGCATGGTCGATCTGATGTGCGTGCCTTCCCCGCTGACTCGGTCCGGGGCGTGTTCGTTCCTTCTACCCAGCGTCTTCAGCGCCTATCCCCATGGCCCTGAGGCCTACGTGTTCCTGGCCTGGGTCGGGGTCTTCGGGGTCGAGTTCGACCCTGCTGAATTGCCCGAGCAGGCCTGTTTGCAGCATAAATTCGGCGACGTAGCGGATCGCCTGCGGATCTGATATGAGCGAGTCATAATCAGTGATCTTATCCCCCGGAAGAGACCCACGTGCGGCAACCTTATCTAGCATCACCCGGCGCAGCCCTACAAAGCGGGAGCATGCTAGAAGGACGTGCTTAGGGGTTTGAGACCCCTCCCCGCAGCTGCACCGGTCGCTTCCCTGCGCCCTGATCTTGTAGAGGAAGTGCGCTAGCCTGATCCTCTGCGTACGCATCTGTATAATCACAGCCGCGTACGCCTTCGGCAAGTCCTCGTAGAGCTTCACTATTTTTCTGCTGGGGGCCCCGACCAGGCGCCTCGTGGGCGCGGCCGTACGCCCTGCCTTCCACTGCTTCTTCCACCTTTCGCTGAACTTGCTGCGAACGGCTCTCTTGGCAGCGGATGCGAGCCGGATTATCTGTTGTTCCGGCCCGGCCCCGCATTCCGCTGCCCGCTTCGCTTCAGAGTCTGCAGCCTCGTTCCCCTCGACCCCGACGTGTGCAGGGATCCAGTGGATCGTGAGATCGAAGCTGGCACCACCCAGAGCTCTGAAGCGGTTGTAGATGGCCCTTACAAAGAGCTGTCCCGAAGAACGGCCGGGGGCCCCTACCGCCTGGATTGCAGCCTGGCTATCAGTGAAGAAATGGGCCTTGCCAGGGCTGCCTCTCGGCAGGGTGCCTCCCACAAGGGATAGGGCCATCTCGATACCCTTCAACTCACCTGCATATACGGTTGAGTCTGCCTCAGTGCCCAGGTACGCACCCTGGGCCTGTCCGGAGCGAATGCTGACCGCGGAGGCTCCGACGCCCCCGCGGTAGCCGCTGCCGTCCGTATACAAGATTGCTGCCTCCGTACGGCAGAGCTGGTCGTGCTTGGCAAGCGCGGCCTCGTATGGTTGAACATCGCACTGGATACGCGGCTCCCAGGGAGCGAGCACAAACGCATTGCGGGTTTCCCATACCTCCCCCTGGAGGGTTGGGGCAAGAGCCGCATGTCTGACCCACTTAAGGGCTTCAAGCGGGGACATACCCCCTCGTAAGCCGGGCAGAGCCGACTCCACGCGCGATGTGTGCCCCCGCAGTTGACACACTTCGGTTCTGTTAGGGTTCCTGCCTGACGGCACGGGCACTCACGAGTCTGGTGGTGCTCCGCGCAGTGCACGCAGATTGCCTTATTGGGGCAGGCGCTTCCTATGTGGCCATATTTTTGACAGTTGTAGCATTGACGGATGCGCATCAGTCGATCATATTTGACCGCTTGCAGGATCTCCGAGTCCCAGAGGACGCCGTACTCGATGGCCGCGTTAGCGGTGATCGGGGAGGCGAACTCTACAACCAGTGCTGAAGACTTCCTCCCCGTGGGACCCTGGAGGCCTGACGCCAGCCATCCCACGTGTGAGATCTGGGCGTCACCCCAGCGGAACGCGTTGTCCGTCAGCAGGGCCTTGATGACCCCCTCTGGCCGCGTGAGGTCGACCGACTTGACCTGCACGCCGTGAACCACCACGCCCCAGGTTGGGGTGCGTATGGTCGCCCCCTTCCAGAGCTTGCTGGCCCAGGCAGGGTGGTTGCGGGCGGCCTCTGCTTCCGCCGCGGAGCGGAGGGTGAGGCTTAAGTCACCTGACCGAAGCTGCCGCGCCGCGACGAATTTTGCAGCGGCCAGGGGGGGGGAGGCCTCAGCCTGGCAGACCTGGATACGCGCTTTCTCAGCCTTCGCAAGGATTTCTTTGGAGATCATCCTGCGATACCTGAGCACGCCGTCCGGGTCGCCGAGTTTGACGATGAGCTGCGCCTCCTCCATCAGCTCCGACGGGGGGATGCCCGACGACCGCGACCCCGACCGGGAGGCGACCGGCGGCGCACCTCCCTGGGCAGCGATATTGGCCCAGCTGCGGATGTTAGCAGGGAAGGTCGTAGGGCCCTTTGAAGCAATCTCCAAAGAGTGCAGACGCTCCTCCATGCTCTGGCGTAGCGCCTTGATCTCCGCGTGGAGTGCCTCGTGGCCCTGCCACCAGGAGCGTCCTGGGGGGTTCTTCAGCAGGTCAACCAGGAAGTCCTGCATGTTCTTGATATGATCAACGATTGGCTTAGGCACCCGGGAGCCCTTGCTCACATCTAGGTGCCTAAGCAGCGCGTTTGCGTCGTGTTGGAGGTCCATGGCGCGTTCTTGTGGGTGCTCTGATTTCTTCGCGGAAGCGGCCAAAATGGGCCATTCGGTCGCCCTCGACGCCATGATCGAAGAACACCAGTAAAATTGGTATCATTCGAAAGCGACGAGCGTCACGAGAAACTTATCGAATTCTGAGGCCTCTAGGGCCTTGCGTTGTTGCGCGATTTCAAAAATTAGATTCCTGCGCAAGTTGTTGTTTTTGCCTGCGAGCCCATCCTCTCCGTTCTTCGTCCACATTCTTGCTTCCAG